>NC_088399.1:17523338-17542232 GCF_034236695.1 Oncorhynchus nerka | reverse complement strand
CAATCTACTACTAGCCCAAGGTCTCTCCCCTCCCTGGATAGAGACAGGATGTCCTGTAAGCAACACAGCATTCCAGCCAGTCTGACGATAGCTCCATTCGTTTCCAACAAGGAACAGAAAGTCCTTCTAATTCTTGACGAAAACTACACACATTACATTCAGTATTATGATTATAATAAGATTCATACATCCATACAGTAACATAGTAGTAATCTGTTTAGTTATAGTTCTGATTTAAACGTATTTTTTATTTTTTATTTCACATTTATTTAACCAGGTAGGCTAGTTGAGAACAAGTTCTCATTTACAACAGCGACCTGGCCAAGATAAAGCATAGCAGTGTGAACAGACAGCAACACAGAGTTACACATGGAGTAAACAATAAACAAGTCAATAACACAGTAGACTTTAAAAATATATATATATGAAAAAAGCATCTATATACATTGTGTGCAAAAGGCATGAGGAGGTAGGCGAATAATGACAATTTAGCAGATTAACACTGGAGTGATAAATGATCAGATGGTCATGTGCAGGTAGAGATACTGGTGTGCAAAAGAGCAGAAAAGTACATAAATAAAAACAGTATGGGGATGAGGTAGGTAAATTGGGTGGGCTATTTACCGATGGACTAGGTACAGCTGCAGCGATCGATTACCTGCTCAGATAGCAGATGTTTAAAGTTGGTGAGGGAGATAAAAGTCTCCAACTTCAACGATTTTTGCAATTCGTTCCAGTCACAGGCAGCAGAGAACTGGAAGGAAAGGCGGCCAAATGAGGTATTGGCTTTAGGGATGATCAGTGAGATACACCTGCTGGAGTGCGTGTTACGGGTGGGTGTTGCCATCATGACCAGTGAACTGAGATAAGGCAGAGCTTTACCTAGCATGGACTTGTTGATGACCTGGAGCCAGTGGGTCTGGCGACAAATATGTAGCGAGGGCCAGCCGACTAGAGCATACAGGTCGCAGTGGTGGGTGGTATAAGGTGCTTTAGTAACAAAGCGGATGGCACTGTGATAAACTGCATCCAGTTTGTTGAGTAGAGTATTGGAGGCTATTTTAAAGATGACATCGCCGAAGTCGAGGATCGGTAGGATGGTCAGTTTTACGAGGATATGTTTGGCAGCATGAGTGAAGGACGCTGTGTTGCGATATAGGAAGCCGATTCTAGATTTCATTTTGGATTGGAGATGCTTAATGTGAGTCTGGAAGGAGAGTTTACAGTCTAACCAGACACCTAGGTATTTGTAGTTGTCCACGTATTCTAAGTCAGAGCCGTCCAGAGTAGTGATGCTGGACGGGCGGGCAGGTTCCGGGGGGTGACCGATTGAATAGCATGCATTTAGTTTTACTTGCATTTGAGAGCAGTTGGAGGCCACGGAAGGAGAGTTGTATGGCATTGAAGCTCATCTGGAGGTTAGTTAACACAGTATCCAAAGAGGGGCCAGAAGTATACAGAATGGTGTCGTCTGCGTCGAGGTGGATCAGAGAATCACCAGCAGCAAGAGCGACATCATTGATGTATACAGAGAAGAGAGTCGGCCCGAGAATTGAACCCTGTGGCACCCCCATAGAGACTGCCAGAGATCCGGATAACAGGCCCTCCGATTTGACACACTGAACTCTATCAGAGAAGTAGTTGGTAAACCAGGCGAGCCAATCATTTGAGAAACCAAGGCTGTCGAGTCTGCCAATAAGAATGTGGTGATTGACAGAGTCGAAAGCCTTGGCCAGGTCAATGAATACGGCTGCACAGTAATGTCTCTTATCTATGGCGGTTATGATATAATTTAGGACCTTGAGCGTGGCTGTGGTGCACCCATGACCAGCTCTGAAACCAGATTGCATAGCGGAGAAGGTACGGTGGGATTCGAAATGGTCGGTAATCTGTTTGTTAACTTGGCTTTCGAAGACCTTAGAAAGACAGGGTAGGATAGCTATAGGTCTGTAGCAGTTTGGGTCTAGAGTGTCACCCCTTTGAAGAGGGGATGACTGCGGCAGCATTCAATCTTTGGGAATCTCAGACGATACGAAAGAGAGGTTTAACAGGCTAGTAATAGGGGTTGCAACAGTTTCAGAAGATCATTTTAAAAAGCGAGGGTCCAGATTGTCTAGCCCGGCTGATTTGTAAGGGTCCAGATTTTGCAGCTTTTTCAGAACATCAGCTATCTGGATTTGGGTGAAGGAGGGCTTGGGCGGGTTGCTGTTGATGGTGCCGGGTAATTGACCGGGGTAGGGGTAGCCAGGTGGAAAGCATGGCCAGCCGTAGAGGAATGCTTATTGAAATTCTCAATTATAGTGGATTTATCGGTGGTAACAGTGTTTCCTAGCCTCAGAGCAGTGGGCAGCTGGGAGAAGGTGCTCTTAATCTCCATGGACTTTACAGTGTCCCAGATCTGAGTGCACCCTGTCAGTCCATAAATACATTTTTTAAAACATGCGGCCTTATAAGGAATTTGATGTATAACATGTATTTATTTATCTCTATGGGGGTGCCACAGGGTTAAATTTTCCACCACTGTACTTAAGTACATTTAAAACCAGATACTTTTAGACTTTTACTCAAGTAGTGTTTCACTGGGTTACTGTTACTTGAGTCTATTAAAGTATCTTTACTTTGACTCAAGAATGACTATTGCGTATTTTTCCAGCACTGCGTGTTTAACTACAACCAGTTCGCATGTCTGACATTTCAGAGTTTCCTAGTTCGAGTAGCACTTGAACACGGCATATCACTGCCACGTTTTTACTGTTTAACAGCGAGGCACATTCTTCTTCTTCCTTAGGTCGAAATGGCAGGAAATTGAGTCGAGAGACACTTAGCGCCATATGTTGTTGAGGTTGAGAACTTAAAAGCAAGTGACCACACCAGCACCTGTTACTTTGTGATTGCTGCCCCACCCACTCTTTGACTGGAAAGAGAGCAAGGGTGTGAATTTGTTTGTGCCCTTTCTTTGGTTCTTTTCTCCCAAATCCTGGGGACGATCATCGTTGCAACATGGTTTGGCTTTTGATTCTCTGGGTTGTCCAAGGTAGGACCAGTAATTTTGTTGTTGTGACGTCCTACTTTTGAGTGTTTTCCAATTGAGGTACTGTAGGCCAGGCCAATTTCACAGAGGCCAATTGGTTGACCATGTTATTATTATGTCACATGTAATATGTTTCCCTTGTGTGTTTCAGTGGGCAGTGTTCCCATAGCCAATTTCACAAATGCTACTACTTCAAATGCTACTTTCCCTGCCACAGGTAGGCAGGCCTGCATTGGGGACCAGTCATTTCGTTAGGTGATAGTCTGAAAGCTAGGCCTCTTTCCTGTTTTTCACTTTTTTATTTAATGTATGCCAGCCGTACTGCAAAACTATGTTATTGTACTGTTCTGCTTAGTAATGTTTTTTTTCTTCTTCTGTGTTTCAGTGGACAACTCTACAAACCCCATCAACAATTCTACAAATGTGACTTTCTCTGCCACAGGTAGGCCTATACTGTGATTATCAAGTCAGTCTCTTGGGGTGATGGGGCCCAAAGAAACAACTCAATCTGTTGTCTTCAAGTTTATGCCTTATCTATCAATAAACAATGATATATTCTAAATGTAGTTTGTTGACAATTCCCTTCAGGTTCTACTGCCTCGACGGGGCCACGTCGCAGACAAAATGATTGGTATAAAACACCTGAAACCAGAGAAGGTAACGCATTCATTAGATGAAGCGTGCAATCCTGGACCTCTATCATGAGGTCTGGACTTTAATGGTACTGGAGGTAGTGACGTGTAACCAGTACATGTTGTTTCAGACCCTCTCTCTCTGTTACAGAGGACTTACAGTTCGACCTTGCTATCATGGAGGGAGACATTCTGGTTTCGGTGAGTCTATGATCCCTGCTTTCTCTCCTGTTACTTGCGTCTTTTAGGCTGATGAATCCGATTGATACCACCTTCTGGTATACACAGCCTGAAGCTAATGACTGCAAAATAATTCAAGCCAGATTGTTGACTAGAAGTACATTTGAACTTGCTCTACCGGTTGGTTGTCCATGGTGTTGGTCCTTCAGATGGTCACAATTTGAGACCCAAAATATCCACAGGAAAATACACAACGCCGGCATACTAATAAGTGATAGAAATTTCAACTTCAGTACCGCCACTCTAAAAGTTGTATTAACAGTACATTCCTGTGGATATTTTGACCATCTGAAGGATCAACACCACGGACCACCAGTAGAGTAAGTGTTAAATAAAATGACATTGAAATTCTGGCTTGTAGAGAGAACTGAAATGATTTTGCAATCATTAGTTTCAGTCTGTATACCAGAAGGTGGTAAGTGCCTTCCCGAAAGCATTCATACCCCTTGACCTATTTCACTTTTTTTTTGTGACAGCCTGAATTCAAAACGGATGAAATAAAAATTCTAACCAGTCTACACAAAATACCCCATAATGACAGTGAAAATATTTTGGGAAATATTTGCGTGATTATTGAAAATGAAACCATTTTCAGGTCTTGCTGTAGATTTGTCAAAACTGTAACTCGGCCACTCTGGAACATTCTGTCTTGGTAAACGACTCCAGTGCAGATTTGCCCTTGTGTTTTAGGTTATTGTTCTGCTGAAAGGTGAATTATTTTCCCAGTGTCTGGTGGAAAGCAGACGATACCAGGATTTTCTCTAGGATCTTGCTTGTGTTTAGCTCATTCTGTCTTTTTCGTTTTTATCCTGAAACTTCCCCAGTCCGCAATGATAAGCATACCCATAACATGATGCAACCACCACTGCTTGAAAATATGAAGTGGTACTCAATAATCTATTGGATTAGCCTCTCATTACACTCTGTATTCAAGACAAAAAAGATAATTGCTTTGACATTTTTTGCACTATTACTTTAGTGCCTTGTTGCAAACAGGATGCATGTTTTGGAATTGTATTCTATACAGGCTTCCTTTTCACTGTCAATCAGGTTAGTATTGTAGAGTAACTACAATGTTGTTCCATTCTCAGTTTTCTCCTATCACAGCCATTAAAGTCACCATTGGGCTCGTGGTGAAATCCCTGAGCGGTTTCCTTCTTCTCCGGCAACTGACTCAGGAAAGATACCTGTGTGTTTGTAGGGACTGGGTGATTAGATTAGGAACACCTAGTATTGAGTTGCACCCCTTTGCCCTCAGAAAAGCCTCAATTCGTCAGGGCATGGACTCTACAAGATGTCGAGCGTTCCACAGGAATGCTGGCCCCATGATTTCCCCAATGCTTCCCATCGTTGTGCCCAGTTGGCTGGTAGTGGATCTCTAATCCGAAATGGCTCGTTCCATCTCATCCCACAGATGCTTAATTGGATTGAGATCTGGTGACTGGGCAGGCCACTGCATTAAGCTGAATTCACTGTCATGTTTGTGGAACCATTCCTGGCCTTGTGGCATGGGGCATTATCCTGCTGAAAAAAATCCCTTCACAGATGGATACACTACTGCCATGAAGGGATGCACCTGGTTTTCAATTATGTTCAGATATCCTGTGGCGTTCAAACGTTGCTCTACTTTTATCATGTGTGCCGTGAACGTGTCACACTGCCTCTCACCAGCCTGCAATGTTGCCTCACGGCATGATGGATGCATGTGGTTTTCTCTATACCCTAGTCCTCCCATCAGCGTGAAATTGCAAAAAACGGGATTCATCAGACCAGATGACAGATTTTTAAGACTAGGTGTTTTGTTCTACAGGAAGACCGATTAGCTGTGAAGTCACTTTGGCCGGAGAATGAAGGAGTCACTTCTATCCCCTACAAGATCAACGGTGATCTGGGTGAGTGTCGAATACAGTAGGAGAGATGAGCACTAACACTAGATGATTTCTAATACAGTGAGAATGATATGCATTGTCTCTGATCCCCCACAGTGGACAGAAAGGAAACTATGCTAGCAGCGTTCAAGATGATTTCAGACCAGACGTGTATCCTCTTCCACGAATACACCAATGAGATTAACTACATAGAGTTCATCTCTGGGACAGGGTGAGTCCAAAATGGTCACATTAACACACTCTCCTTCCCAGCAGTTTACAGTTAACTCACAACCGCTCCTTCATTTCCCTTTATTTTTCTCTCTTCCTGTCATATCCACTCTTTCTCCCCCCCTTCTCTCACCTTTCTTCCCTTAACTCTAGCTGTGCGTCGTATGTAGGTTTTCAGGGCGGGGCCCAGCCTCTGTACTTCGGTAGAGCCTGTAACGTGGGGAACCTGTGTCATGAGCTGATGCATGCCCTGGGCCTGCACCACGAGCACACACGGCCAGACCGTGACCAATACATCACCATACAGTGGGACAACGTGGTCTCAGGTAACTCACACCAACACATGCTAAACCACCTCACGGGCATTGTATGTGGACCAGGGGCAGGGCTGGTCAATTTGTCCCATGAAGAGCTGCAGTGTGCAGGCATTTGTACCAGCCCAACACTAGCACACCTTGTTGAGCTTTTGTAGTCTGGAGTGAAGACCGTATAGAATAACTATTGACATTAGGTACTGCTAAAGCAGCAGCTGCTCTTCCTGGGGTCCAGACACCATGAAAACCTACATAACAAAAATAGACAGTACACCACAAGGACAGAACAACAGGCGTTCATATATAAATGTTCCATTCATCATGTACTCATTACTGCAGCCATTAATTTCCCCATACATTGCAACCCTGTTCTCTACTGTTAAAATAGCTTTGTCTAAGCAGGTCCTGATAGCCTAATATCATAGTAACCTTGAATCCTGATATCCTAATCTCACAGCACCAGCTCTATAACCATCAGTGTTCTTCAGTTTGAAACCAATACTATGTATTTCATAGACTAATTTCCAATTATGTGGAATATAACTGAATTCGTTAACTCCTGCGAATTTCCCCTGGTGTGAACGCAGCAACCTTGTTCGCTAAATTCCCCTTACATGAATAGCACCACATTGTCATCTACAGTTGCCACCCGTAATGGGTATCCTGGGATAACATGTAAGCTCTTGAACTTGAAGGCCACCCGCTACGGGTTTCCTTAGGTAAGATGCAATAGTCATGCCTTGAATCGTGTAGAGTTTCCTCCTGCTAGAGGTTCAACTTAATGGTTTCCATCTCAACAACTTGTCTAGATTTCCACTTTCATTCCCCTATATCACAATCACACCCAGCAGTGTCCACCAGTCACGTCTGCCTCTTTTAACTTCCAGGAAAAGAAGATAACTTTAAGGTGAAGGAAGGAGACACTCAGGATCTGGCCTATGACTACGACTCCATAATGCACTACGGAACGTCAGTCACACTCCTCTCCTCCTTCTTCCCAATGAAGTCTCAATTTTCCTCGCCTTGTTTTTAAACTGCTAGCAATAAGTAAAGATGAGTTGTACAGTATCCAGCTCCAGTAACCTTTCTCTGTGTCCCAAATGGCTCCCTATTTAAGTCACGACTTTTTTACCTGGGCTCTGGTCAAACTAGGTGCACTATATTGGGAATAGGGTGACATTGTGATGCAGTCCTTGTTAAAGTAGCATTTCCTCAAATCCCCATTGTTGGGTTTCTCCTGGCAGTTATTACTTCTCATCAAACCAGAACCCCACTATTGACTCCAAGAAGAGTGGAGTCCAGATTGGACAGAGAAATCACCTGAGCCCCCTGGACATAGCACGCCTTAACAAACTCTATCAATGTGGTAAAGACGTGTGCACACAGACAGGAAAAATATCAGAATTGGGCTGCCTTTGTAAATGTAGTTATTATCACACTGTATTCTAACCATGTTCCTGTCCTGTCTTTCCCAGAATAACAATGCACAGTTTAGCATTTATTACACCATCGAAGAAGATTCCAACACCACTGCTGCCGACTGATTCCAACACACATGGCACTGACATCCTAACTTCTCTTCACAACAATGAATAAGTTGGACAAGTCCCTTAAAGCTTTCTGATGTATTATACGTGTGGCTGGCTGCAGGCAGTGGTTTTATTTCTCCTGTGTACTCTTGCTGCCTTGAATTAGGCCTATACCACTGCACTTGTCTTGGAAATAAATAAAATGACCTAGACTGAAAAGAATCCACTGTGTGATGTTGCTTGCAGTGTTCTATTTCATTCTAGAATGGACCTTCTCAGCTATGCTCATCATACGTCCCAGGGTGGGATCAGAGAGGAAGTAGATGTAGTGTACCAGGAGAGACTTAAATTAATGGTTGTTTATACCTTGAACTTGGCCGACTAGCTAGGCAACAAATTATTTAAACGATGACGCTGTAACTCAGGACTTACACAGCAGGGCTCATAGATTCACCAAAATCTGAATGTTGCCCTCTAGGAAGGTGTAGTACGAAACCGGTTTGAGGAGTTGGCGAGGTAACTTTGGTGAGCTCAACTCAGGATAACCGGTAGCATTAAAAGTGGCTCACCTTTTAGCAAGGAATATATTTGTTTTTAACTTGGCAAGTGAGTTAAGAATAAATTCTTATTTACAATGACGGCCAAACCTGGATGACCCTGGGCCAATTGTGAGCCGCCCTATGGGACTCCCAATCACGGCCGAATGTGATGCAGCCTGGATTCAAACCAGGGACTGTGGTGTCGCCTCTTGCACGGAGATGCAGTGCTTTAAACCTCTGCGCCACTCGGGAGGCCAATATAAACGTAACTTCAAAGAATTTACTGAGTTAGTCCATATAAGGAAGTCAGTCAATTGAAATGAATTCATTAGTCCCTAATCTATGGATTTCGCATGACAGTGCAAGGGTGCAGCCATGGGGTGGGCCTTGGAGGGCTCTTGCAGCCAGGCCCGGCCAGGCCAATCAGAATGAGTTCGTCCCCACAAAAGGGGCAATATTAGATGGAAATAGTAGCCAGCGGGGTTACAACTTCTCTGAAACGATGTTTGAGGCAGCTTATGGTAAAGAAATGAACATTCAATTCTCTAGCAACTGCTCTGGTGGGCCTTCCTGCAGTCAGCATGCCAATTGCACACTCCCTCAACTTGAGACATCTGTGCCTTTGTGGCTTTTTATTGTCCCCAGCATAAGGTGCACCTGTGTAATGACCATGCTATTTCAGTTTCTTGATATGCCACACCTGTCAGGTGGAAGGATTATCTTGGCAAAGGAGAAATCCTCACACTAACAGCAATGTAAACAAATGTGTGCACAAAAGATGGCAAAGTACTTAAGTAAAAATAATTTAAAGTACTACTAAAGTCATTTTTTGGGGGGTATCTGTACTTTACTATTTATATTTTTGACAGTTGACTTTTCCTCCACTACATTTCTAAAGAAAATATGTACTTTTACACCCGTACAATTTCCCTGACACCAAGAAGTACTTATTTAGAATGTTCATGCAGGAAAGCATTATGGTCCGATTCAAGCGCCTATCAATATGTATATTGTCATAAGTTGTCATACTCTTTTTTATTTCACCTTTATTTAACCAGGTAGGCTTGTTGAGAACAAGTTCTCGTTTGCAAATGCGACTTGGCTAAGATAAAGCATAGCAATTCAACACATAACAACACAGAGTTACACATGGAATAAACAAAACATACAGTCAATAATACATTAGAAAAACTAAAAGTCTGTATACAGTGAGTGCAAATGAGGTAAGACAAGGGAGTTAAGGCAATAAATAGGCCATGGTGGCGAAGTAATTACAATATGGCAATTAAAAACTGGAATGGTAGATGTGCAGAAGATGAATGTGGAAGTCGAGATACTGGGGTGTAAAGGAGCAAAAAAATACAGCATGGGGATGAGGTAGATAGATAGTCTGTTTACAGATGGGCTATGTACAGGTGCAGTGATCTGTGAGCTGCTCTGACAGCTGGTGTTTAAAGCTAGTGAGGGAGATATGAGTCTCCAGCTTCAGTGATTTTTGCAGTTCGTTCCAGTCATTGGCAGCAGAGAACTGCAAGGAAAGGCGACCATAGGAGGAATTAGCTTTGGGGGTGACCAGTGAGATATACCTGCTGGAGTGCGTGCTACGAGTGAGTGCTGCTATGGTGACCAGTGAGCTGAGATAAGGCGGGCCTTTACCTAGCAGAGACTTGTAGATGACCTGTAGCCAGTGGGTTTGGCGACGAGTATGAAGCGAGGGCCAACCAACGAGAGCGTACAGGTCGAAGCGGTGGGTAGTTGTTAAAGGAATTTCATTCCTATATGTTCATCAACCAATTCAATTAAAACACTGCACATTTCTAAGAATTTGTAAGATACTTATTTGCATAAAATGGACAGAAACCAGTCTCAAAATCAATCAATAGCGTTTATTCTCGAGAGTACTACATATAAATCATGTACATTAGTTTATATACCTCCTACTTTGTCATAAACGCTCAAGGTACTAAAAGATATCATAACCGCCATCGATAAAAGACAGTACTGTGCAGCCGTCTTCATCGACCTTGCCAAGGCACGAGGCATTGACTCTGTCAATCACCATATTCTTATCGGCAGACTCAGTAGCCTCGGTTTTTCTGATGACTGCCTTGCCTGGTTCACCAACTACTTTGCAGACCGAGTTCAGTGTGTCAAATCGGAGGTTATGCTGTCCACAGGGTTCAATTATCGGGCCGACTCTTTTCTCTGTATATATCAATGATGTTGCTCTTGCTGCGGGCGATTCCTGATCCACCTCTACGCAGACGACACCATTCTGTATACTTCCGGCCCGTCCTTGGACACTGTGCTATCTAACCTCCAAACGAGCTTCAATGCCATACAACACTCCTTCCGTGGCCTCCAACTGCTCTTAAACGCTAGTAAAACCAAATGCATGCTTTTCAACCGTTCGCTGCCTGCACCCGCACGCCCGACTAGCATCACCACCCTGGATGGCTCCGACCTAGAATATGTGGACATCTATCAGTACCTAGGTGTCTGGCTAGACTGTATACTCTCCTTCCAGACTCATATCAAACATCTCCAATCTAAAATCAAATCTAGAGTCGGCTTTCTATTCCGCAACAAAGCCTCCTTCACTCACGCCGCCAAACTTACCCTAGTAAAACTGACTATCCTACCGATCCTCAACTTCGGAGATGTCATCTGCATATAAGGCCCTGCCCCGCCACGCTTTCGGAAAAGCTGACCCCGACTCCATTTTGTTGATCCCTGCCTACAGGCAGAAACATAAACAAGAGGCTCCCACGCTGAGGTCTGTCCAACGCTGGTCAGACCAAGCTGACTCCACACTCCAAGACTGCTTCCATCACGTGGACTGGGACATGTTTCGTATTGCGTCAGATAAAAATATTGACGAATACGCTGATTCGGTGTGCGAGTTCATTAGAACGTGCGTTGAAGATGTCGTTCCCATAGCAACGATAAAAACATTCCCTAACCAGAAACCGTGGATTGATGGCAGCATTCGCGTGAAACTGAAAGCGCGAACCACTGCTTTTAATCAGGGCAAGGTGTCTGGCAACATGACCGAATACAAACAGTGCAGCTATTCCCTCCGCAAGGCTATTAAACAAGCTAAGCGTCAGTACAGAGACAAAGTAGAATCTCAATTCAACGGCTCAGACACAAGAGGCATGTGGCAGGGTCTACAGTCAATCACGGACTACAAGAAGAAACCCAGCCCAGTCACGGACCAGGATGTCTTGCTCCCAGGCAGACTAAATAACTTTTTTGCCCGCTTTGAGGACAATACAGTGCCACTGACACGACCTTCAACGAAAACATGCGGTCTCTCCTTCACTGCAGCCGAGGTGAGTAAGACATTTAAACGTGTTAACCCTCGCAAGGCTGCAGGCCCAGACGGCATCCCCAGCCGCGCCCTCAGAGCATGCGCAGACCAGCTGGCCGGTGTGTTTACGGACATATTCAATCAATCCCTATACCAGTCTGCTGTTCCCACATGCTTCAAGAGGGCCACCATTGTTCCTGTTCCCAAGAAAGCTAAGGTAACTGAGCTAAACGACTACCGCCCCGTAGCACTCACTTCCGTCATCATGAAGTGCTTTGAGAGACTAGTCAAGGACCATATCACCTCCACCCTACCTGACACCCTAGACCCACTCCAATTTGCTTACCGCCCAAATAGGTCCACAGACGATGCAATCTCAACCACACTGCCCTAACCCACCTGGACAAGAGGAATACCTATGTGAGAATGCTGTTCATCGACTACAGCTCGGCATTCAACACCATAGTACCCTCCAAGCTCGTCATCAAGCTCGAGACCCTGGGTCTCGACCCCGCCCTGTGCAACTGGGTACTGGACTTCCTGACGGGCCGCCCCAGGTGGTGAGGGTAGGCAACAACATCTCCTCCCCGCTGATCCTCAACACGGGGCCCCAAGGGTGCGTTCTGAGCCCTCTCCTGTACTCCCTGTTCACCCACGACTGCGTGGCCACGCACGCCTCCAACTCAATCATCAAGTTTGCGGACGACACAACAGTGGTAGGCTTGATTACCAACAACGACGAGACGGCCTACAGGGAGGAGGTGAGGGCCCTCGGAGTGTGGTGTCAGGAAAATAACCTCACACTCAACGTCAACAAAACTAAGGAGATGATTGTGGACTTCAGGAAACAGCAGAGGGAACACCCCCTATCCACATCGATGGAACAGTAGTGGAGAGGGTAGCAAGTTTTAAGTTCCTCGGCATACACATCACAGACAAACTGAATTGGTCCACTCACACTGACAGCGTCGTGAAGAAGGCGCAGCAGCGCCTCTTCAACCTCAGGAGGCTGAAGAAATTCGGCTTGTCACCAAAAGCACTCACAAACTTCTACAGATGCACAATCGAGAGCATCCTGGCGGGCTGTATCACCGCCTGGTACGGCAACTGCTCCGCCCTCAACCGTAAGGCTCTCCAGAGGGTAGTGAGGTCTGCACAACGCATCACCGGGGGCAAACTACCTGCCCTCCAGGACACCTACACCACCCGATGTTACAGGAAGGCCATAAAGATCATCAAGGACATCAACCACCCGAACCACTGCCTGTTCACCCCGCTATCATCCAGAAGGCGAGGTCAGTACAGGTGCATCAAAGCTGGGACTGAGAGACTGAAAAACAGCTTCTATCTCAAGGCTATCAGACTGTTAAACAGCCACCATTGAGTGGCTGCTGCCAACACACTGTCATTGACACTGACCCAACTCCAGCCACTTTAATAATGGGAATTGATGGGAAATGATGTAAATATATCACTAGCCACTTTAAACAATGCTACCTTATATAATGTTACTTACCCTACATTATTCATCTCATATGCATACGTATATACTGTACTCTACATCATCGACTGCATCCTTATGTAATACATGTATCACTAGCCACTTTAACTATGCCACTTTGTTTACTTTGTCTACATACTCATCTCATATGTATATACTGTACTCGATACCATCTACTGTATGCTGCTCTGTACCATCACTCACTCATATATCCTTATGTACATATTCTTTATCCCCTTACACTGTGTATAAGACAGTAGTTTTAGAATTGTTAGTTAGATTACTTGTTGGTTATCACTGCATTGTCGGAACTAGAAGCACAAGCATTTCGCTACACTCGCATTAACATCTGCTAACCATGTGTATGTGACAAATAAAATTTGATTTGATTTGATTTACAAAATAGCTTCCAATACTCTACTCAGCAAACTGGATGCAGTTTATCACAGTGCCAACCGTTTTGTTACTAAAGCACCTTATACCACCCACCACTGCGACCTGTATGCTCTAACCGGCTGGCCCTCGCTACATATTAGTCGCCAGACCCACTGGCTCCAGGTCATCAACAAGTCTATGCTATGTAAAGCTCCTCCTTATCTCAGTTCACTGGTCACGATGGCAACACCCACCCGTAGCACGCGCTCCAGCAGGTGTATCTCACTGATCATCCCTAAAGCCAACACCTCATTTGGAGGTGAAGTTTGAAGTTGGAGACTTTTATCTCCCTCACCAACTTCAAACATCTGCTATCTGAGCAGGTAACCGATCGCTGCAGCTGTACATAGTCTATTGGTAAATAGCCCACCCAATTTTACCTACCCCATCCCCATACTGTTTATATTTATGTACTTTTCTGCTCTTTTGCACACCAATATCTCTACCTGTACATGACCATCTGATCATTTATCACTCCAGTGTTAATCTGCTAAATTGTAATTATTCACCTACCTCCTCGTGCCTTTTGCACACAATGTATATAGACTCTCTTTTTTGTCTACTGTGTTATTGACTTGTTAATTGTTTACTCCATGTGTAACTCTGTGTTGTCTGTTCACACTGCTATGCTTTATCTTGGCCAGGTCGCAGTTGCAAATGAGAACTTGTTCTCAACTAGCCTACCTGGATAAATAAAGGTGAAATAAAACATAAAGTATGACAACTTATGACAATATACATATTGATAGGTAACTTGATAGGTGCTTGAATCGGACCATAATAAATCAATAAAGAAAAATAAAAAAATGGCTCTCCTCTCAGATACAATGGCAATATACACTGCTCAAAAGAATAAAGGGAACACTTAAACAACACAATGTAACTCCAAGTCAATCACACTACTGTGAAATCAAACTGTCCACTTAGGAAGCAACACTGATTGACAATAAATTTCACATGCTGTTGTGCAAATGAAATAGACAACAGGTGGAAATTATAGGCAATTAGCAAGACACCCCCAATAAAGGAGTGGTTCTGCAGGTGGTGACCACAGACCCCTTCTCAGTTCCTATGCTCCCTGGCTGATGTTTTGGTCACTTTTGAATGCTGGCGGTGCTTTCACTCTAGTGGTAGCATGAGACGGAGTCTAAAACCCACACAAGTGGCTCAGGTAGTGCAGCTCATCCAGGATGGCACATCAATACGAGCTGTGGCAAGAAGGTTTGCTGTGTCTGTCAGCGTAGTTTCCAGAGCATGGAGGCGCTACCAGGAGACAGGCCAGTACATCAGGAGACGTGGAGGAGGCCGTAGGAGGGCAACAACCCAGCAGCAGGACCGCTACCTCCGCCTTTGTGCAAGGAGGAGCAGGAGGAGCACTGCCAGAGCCCTGCAAAATGACCGCCAGCAGGCCACAAATGTGCATGTGTCTGCTCAAACGGTCAGAAACAGACTCCATGAGGGTGGTATGAGGGCCTGACGTCCACAGGTGGGGGTTCTGCTTACAGCCCAACACCGTGCAGGACATTTGGCATTTGCCAGAGAACACCAAGATTGGCAAATTCGCCACTGGCGCCCAGTGCTCTTCACAGATGAAAGCAGGGTCACACTGAGCACGTGACAGACGTGACAGAGTCTGGAAACGCCGTGGAGAACGTTCTGCTGCCTGCAACATCCTCCAGCATGACCGGTTTGGCGGTGGATCAGTCATGGTGTGGGGTGGTATTTCTTTGGGGGGCTGCACAGCCCTCCATGTGCTCGCCAGAGGTAACCTGACTGCCATTAGGTACCGAGATGAGATCCTCAGACCCCTTGTGAGACCATATGCTGGTGCGGTTGGCCCTGGGTTCCTCCTAATGCAAGACAATGCTAGACCTCATGTGGCTGGAGTGTGTCAGCAGTTCCTGCAAGAGGAAGGCATTGATGGTATGGACTGGCCCGCCCGTTCCCCAGACCTGAATCCAAATGAGCACATCTGGGACATCATGTCTCGCTCCATCCACCAATGCCATGTTGCACCACAGACTATCCAGGAGTTGGCGGATGCTTTAGTCCAGGTCTGGGAGGAGATCCCTCAGGAGACCATCCACCACCTCATCAGGAGCATGCCCAGGCGTGTTGGCTTTAGGGATGATCAGTGAGATACACCTGCTGGAGTGCGTGTTACGGGTGGGTGTTGCCATCGTGACCAGTGAACTGAGATAAGGCAGAGCTTTACCTAGCATGGACTTGTTGATGACCTGGAGCCAGTGGGTCTGGCGACGAATATGTAGCGAGGGCCAGCCGACTAGAGCATACAGGTCGCAGTGGTGGGTGGTATAAGGTGCTTTAGTAACAAAGCGGATGGCACTGTGATACACTGCATCCAGTTTGCTGAGTAGAGTATTGTAAGTCATTTTGTAGATGACATCGCCGAAGTCGAGGATCGGTAGGATAGTCAGTTTTACTAGGGTAAGTTTGGCGGCGTGAGTGAAGGAGGCTTTGTTGCGACATAGGACGCTGATTCTAGATTTCATTTTGGATTGGAGATGCTTAATGTGAGTCTGGAAGGAGAGTTTACAGTCTAACCAGACACCTAGGTATTTGTAGTTGTCCACGTATTCTAAGTCAGAGCCGTCCAGAGTAGTGATGCTGGACGGGCGGGCAGGTTCCGGGGGGTGACCGATTGAATAGCATGCATTTAGTTTTACTTGCATTTGAGAGCAGTTGGAGGCCACGGAAGGAGAGTTGTATGGCATTGAAGCTCATCTGGAGGTTAGTTAACACAGTATCCAAAGAGGGGCCAGAAGTATACAGAATGGTGTTGTCTGCGTCGAGGTGGATCAGAGAATCACCAGCAGCAAGAGCGACATCATTGATGTATACAGAGAAGAGAGTCGGCCCGAGAATTGAACCCTGTGGACCGGACAGCATAACCTCCGATTTGACACACTTAACTCGGTCTGCAAAGTAGTTGGTGAACCAGGCAAGGCAGTCATCAGAAAAACCGAGGCTACTGAGTCTGCCGATAAGAATATGGTGATTGACAGAGTCAATGCCTCGTGCCTTGGCAAGGTCGATGAAGACGGCTGCACAGTACTGTCTTTTATCGATGGCGGTTATGATATCTTTTAGTACCTTGAGCGTTTATGACAAAATAGGAGGTATATAAACTAATGTACATGATTTATATGTAGTACTCTCGAGAATAAACGCTATTGATTGATTTTGAGACTGGTTTCTGTCCATTTTATGCAAATAAGTATCTTACAAATTCTTAGAAATGTGCAGTGTTTTAATTGAATTGGTTGATGAACATATAGGAATGAAATTCCTTTAACAACTACCCACCGCTTCGACCTGTACGCTCTCGTTGGTTGGCCCTCGCTTCATACTCGTCGCCAAACCCACTGGCTACAGGTCATCTACAAGTCTCTGCTAGGTAAAGGCCCGCCTTATCTCAGCTCACTGGTCACCATAGCAGCACTCACTCGTAGCACGCGCTCCAGCAGGTATATCTCACTGGTCACCCCCAAAGCCAATTCCTCCTATGGTCGCCTTTCCTTGCAGTTCTCTGCTGCCAATGACTGGAACGAACTGCAAAAATCACTGAAGCTGGAGACTCATATCTCCCTCACTAGCTTTAAACACCAGCTGTCAGAGCAGCTCACAGATCACTGCACCTGTACATAGCCCATCTGTAAACAGACTATCTATCTACCTCATCCCCATGCTGTATTTTTTTGCTCCTTTACACCCCAGTATCTCGACTTCCACATTCATCTTCTGCACATCTACCATTCCAGTTTTTAATTGCCATATTGTAATTACTTCGCCACCATGGCCTATTTATTGCCTTAACTCCCTTGTCTTACCTCATTTGCACTCACTGTATACAGACTTTTAGTTTTTCTAATGTATTATTGACTGTATGTTTTGTTTATTCCATGTGTAACTCTGTGTTGTTATGTGTTGAATTGCTATGCTTTATCTTAGCCAAGTCGCATTTGCAAACGAGAACTTGTTCTCAACAAGCCTACCTGGTTAAATAAAGGTGAAATAAAAAAGAGTATGACAACTTATGACAATATACATATTGATAGGCGCTTGAATCGGACCATAATGCTTTCCTGCATGAACATTCTAAATAAGTACTTCTTGGTGTCAGGGAAATTGTACGGGTGTAAAAAGTACATATTTTCTTTAGAAATGTAGTGGAGGAAAAGTCAACTGTCAAAAATATAAATAGTAAAGTACAGATACCCCCCAAAAAATGACTTTAGTAGTACTTTAAATTATTTTTACTTAAGTACTTTGCCATCTTTTGTGCACACATTTGTTTACATTGCTGTTAGTGTGAGGATTTCTCCTTTGCCAAGATAATCCTTCCACCTGACAGGTGTGGCATATCAAGAAACTGAAATAGCATGGTCATTACACAGGTGCACCTTATGCTGGGGACAATAAAAAGCCACAAAGGCACAGATGTCTCAAGTTGAGGGAGTGTGCAATTGGCATGCTGACTGCAGGAAGGCCCACCAGAGCAGTTGCTAGAGAATTGAATGTTCATTTCTTTACCATAAGCTGCCTCAAACATCGTTTCAGAGAAGTTGTAACCCCGCTGGCTACTATTTCCATCTAATATTGCCCCTTTTGTGGGGACGAACTCATTCTGATTGGCCTGGCCGGGCCTGGCTGCAAGAGCCCTCCAAGGCCCACCCCATGGCTGCACCCTTGCACTGTCATGCGAAATCCATAGATTAGGGACTAATGAATTCATTTCAATTGACTGACTTCCTTATATGGACTAACTCAGTAAATTCTTTGAAGTTACGTTTATATTGGCCTCCCGAGTGGCGCAGAGGTTTAAAGCACTGCATCTCCGTGCAAGAGGCGACACCACAGTCCCTGGTTTGAATCCAGGCTGCATCACATTCGGCCGTGATTGGGAGTCCCATAGGGCGGCTCACAATTGGCCCAGGGTCATCCAGGTTTGGCCGTCATTGTAAATAAGAATTTATTCTTAACTCACTTGCCAAGTTAAAAAAACAAATATATTCCTTGCTAAAAGGTGAGCCACTTTTAATGCTACCGGTTATCCTGAGTTGAGCTCACCAAAGTTACCTCGCCAACTCCTCAAACCGGTTTCGTACTACACCTTCCTAGAGGGCAACATTCAGATTTTGGTGAATCTATGAGCCCTGCTGTGTAAGTCCTGAGTTACAGCGTCATCGTTTAAATAATTTGTTGCCTAGCTAGTCGGCCAAGTTCAAGGTATAAACAAC